>NW_027411977.1:193738475-193740975 GCF_047663935.1 Musca autumnalis | reverse complement strand
ATGACTATGACCCTAGGTCAATGACTATTGACCATAGGTCAATGACTATTGACCGTAGGTGAATGACTATTGACCGTAGGTGAATGACTATTGACCGTAGGTGAATGACTATTGCCCATAGGTCAATGACTATTGACATAGGTCAATGACTATTGACTAAAGGTTAATGACTATTGACTAAAGGTTAATGACTATTGCCTATAGGTAAATGACTATTGACTATAGGTAAATGACTATTGACCATAGGTCAATGACTATTGACCGTAGGTCAATGATTAATGACCACAGGTCAATGATTAATGACCATAGTCAATGACTATTGACCATAGTCAATGACTATTGATCATAGTTCCAATGACTATTGACCATAGGTCAATGACTATTGACCATAGGTCAATGACTATTGACCATAGGTCAATGACTATTGACCATAGGTCAATGACTATTGACCATAGGTCAATGACTATTGACCATAGGTCAATGACTATTGCCCATAGGTCAATGATTGACCTAAAGAATCAGGAGACAGGTGAATAGGGTTAGCTGGGCAGTCATGCAAATGCAGCGTGTCATGTGCCCCAATCTACAGTTAAGTATCGTGGCATCAATTCAGGCCCAACACGAAATGAAGCTGCTGCATCATCCGTAACTTAACTGGACTAAAACCACTCGTGTTTGCCTTGGCAGCTGGCGTTCTTATTCTGCGATGGATAGGGGGTGGTCCCCAAGTACGGCATTCACACTGTATCTTTGTACTTCCTGTGCGATTGTATCCGTGTGAATGCATCACAAGCCTTCCTGATAGGCTCGTTGGTCAAAGGGTTATCGTTTACAACTTCCGATCTCTCTCTCTAGATCATGAAAATATCTGCTGATGTGCCTGGGTTGAGGAGGCCTGTCCAATTAATCGTGACAGGGATGCTCACCGCGATAACACCCAAGCAGGTAATGCACCAACAACATCCTGTTGTGTTGATGCACCGGTAAATCCTTCGCTTCCTCATGACGTTGGTCCACTAGTGTCACGAGGAGGCACCCCGTTGCATTCCTCAGTACGGCATTCAGTGCAACATCGACCAATATGTTCAGTGGGAGCCTCATGTGTGACAGTGGATTTCGCGGCGAATACGTTCATATGCCTCAGATGGAAGAACTGCAGTGAGTCTTGTTTCCTGGATCGCGGTGACCGTGATATTTTTCCGACTCAAAGTCCACAATTTCGTTGACCTTATTGCGGAGACCGGATCGCGGTGACCGTGATATTTTTCCGACTCAAAGTCCACAATTTCGTTGACCTTATTGCGGAGACCGTTGCAATTGAATTGCAGGAATGATGCATTTCCGGACCGCTGAACAACAATTTGTGGTGTTAGTTGATGCGTTTGTTGTTGTTGTTGGGAACATTGCGGGGGTTGAAGGTTGTGACCTCAATATATCTCTGAAATAGCTGAAATTTTAGTATTTAGTCTTAGTTGGGGGTACAAAACTTTCCCCCTGACATTCGTTCGTTCATAGAATGGTACCTCTTGATTTTCGGTATATGTAAGGATTTAGCCTTAATATCCCACCGAAATGGCTGAAATTTGGTATTTAGTCTTCGTTGGGGGTAAAAAACCTTCACCTGAAATTTGTCGATATAGGTCCACATTTTCATATAGTCCCCATAGAACAGTACCTCACGATTTTCGGTATTTTTAAAGATTTAGCCCCAATATCCCACTAAAATAGCTGAAATTCGGGGGTAAAATTTTTCACCCGAACTTCGTCAGTATATGTCCACATTTTCATATAGTCCCCATAGAACGGTATCTCCCGATTTTCGGTATTTTGAAGGTTGTGACCTCAACATCCCACCGAAATGTCTGAAATTTGGTATTTTATCTTGGTTGGGGGTACAAAACTTTCCACCTGAAATTCGTCGGAATATGTCCATGCCTTCATATAGCCCCCATAGAACGGTACCTCCCGATTTTCGCTATTTTTAAGGATTTAGACTCAATATACCACACAAATTACTGAAATTTGGTATTTAGTCTTCCTTGGGGATACAAAAGTTTCCCCCCAGAAATTTGTCGATATAGGTCCACGTTTCATATAGTCCGCATAGAACGGTACCTCCAGATTTTCGGTATTTTTAAGGATTTAGCATAAATATCCCACCGAAATGGTTGACATTTGGTATTTAGTCTTGGTTGGGGGTACAAAACTTTCCACCTTTAAATTCGTCAGTATAGGTTAACGTCTTCATACAGCCCCCATAGAACGGTACCTTCCGATTTTCAGTATTTTGAAAGTTGTGACCTCAACATCCGACCGAAATGGCTGAAATTTGGTATTTATTCCTGGTTGAGGGTACAAAACTTTCCACATTGAACTTCGTCGGTATAGGTCCATGTCTTCATATAGCCCCCATAATACGGTACCACCGATTTTCGGTATTTTTAAGGATTTAGCCTCAATATACCACTGAAATGACTGAAACTTGGTATTTAGTCTTCAT